>NW_026638131.1:0-3592 GCF_028554395.1 Pezoporus wallicus | reverse complement strand
TGAAAGTGAAAAGCGTCAGCAATGATGGAGGCATGAACGTCTGGCCTCTGCTCCCAGATCCGAAGAGCCGGGAGGGAAAGCATGTGCTGGGCATCTTCAGCACACAGTCATATGTAAAAGTCCATTTGAATGCAACGTCTCCAAAGCTTGTTCTCGGCTGCCCAGGGGCACAGTGATTAGTGCATGAACGTCTGGCCTCTGCTCTTAGAGCCGAAGAGCCAGGATGGAAAACATGTGCTGGGCATCTTCAGCACACAGTCAGCTTTGCAACGGTGTCACCATCATTGCTGTCGCTCCTCGGTTTCATACTTAAAAGTCCATTTGAGTGCAACCTCTCCGAAGCTTGTTCTCGGCTGCCCAGAAGCTCAGCGATTAGTGCACGAACGTCTGGCTTCTGCTCCCAGATCCGAAGAGCCAGGAGGGAAAGCATGTGCTGGGCATCTTCAGCACACAGTCAGCTTTGCAACGGTGTCACCATCATTGCTGTCGCTCCTCGCTTTCATACCTAAAGGTCCATTTGAATGCACCCTCTTCACAGCTTGCTCTCGGCTGCCCAGCAGCACAGTGAGTAGAGCACGAACGGTTGTCGTCTGCTCCCACAGTCGAAGAGCCAGGAGGGAAAGCATGTGCTGCGCATCTTCAGCACACAGTCAGCTTTGCAATGCTGTCACCATTATTGCTGTCACTCCTCGGTTTCATACCTAAAAGTACATTTGAATGCAACCTCTCCAAAGCTGCTTCTCAGCTGCCCAGTAGCTCAGCGATTAGTGCACGAACGTCTGGCCTCTGCTCCCACAGCCGAAGAGCCAGGAGGGAAAGCATGTGCTGGGCATCTTCAGCACACAGTGAGCTTTGCAACGGTGTCACCATCATTGCTGTCGCTCCTCGCTTTCATACCTAAAGGTCCATTTGAATGCACCCTCTTCGGAGCTTGCTCTCGGCTGCCCAGCTGCACAGTGAGTAGAGCACGAAAAGTTGCCGTCTGCTCCCACAATCGAAGAGCCAGGAGGGAAAGCTGGTGCTCTGAATCTGGTGAAAGCTTAGGGTTAGGGTTAGGGTTAGGGTTAGGGTTAGGGGTTAGGGTTAGGGTAGCTGACTGTGTGCTGAAGATGCCCAGCACATGCTTTCCCTCCTGGCTCTTCGGATCTGGGAGCAGAGGCCAGACGTTCGTTCACTAATCGCTGAGCTACTGGGCAGCTGAGAAGCAGCTTTGGAGAGGTTGCATTCAAATGTACTTTTAGGTATGAAACCGAGGAGTGACAGCAATAATGGTGACAGCATTGCAAAGCTGACTGTGTGCTGAAGATGCGCAGCACATGCTTTCCCTCCTGGCTCCTCGACTGTGGGAGCAGACGGCAACCGTTCGTGCTCTACTCACTGTGCTGCTGGGCAGCCGAGAGCAAGCTCCGAAGAGGGTGCATTCAAATGGACCTTTAGGTATGAAAGCGAGGAGCGACAGCAATGATGGCGACACCGTTGCAAAGCTGACTGTGTGCTGAAGATGCCCAGCACATGTTTTCCATCCTGGCTCTTCGGCTCTAAGAGCAGAGGCCAGACGTTCATGCACTAATCACTGTGCCCCTGGGCAGCCGAGAACAAGCTTTGGAGACGTTGCATTCAAATGGACTTTTACATATGAAACCGAGGAGCGACAGCAATGATGGTGACACCGTTGCAAAGCTGACTGTGTGCTGAAGATGCCCAGCACATGCTTTCCCTCCTGGCTCTTCGGCTCTGGGAGCAGAGGCCAGACGTTCGTGCTCTACTGACTGTGCCACTGGACAAGCAAGAGCAATGAGCGGAGATGGTGGATTCAAATGAACTTCTAGGTATGAAAGTGAAAAGCGTCAGCAATGATGGAGGCACTGTTGCAAAGCTGACTGTGTGCTGAAGATGCCCAGCACATGCTTTCCCTCCTGGCTCTTCGACTGTGGGAGCAGACGGCAACCGTTCGTGCTCTACTCACTGTGCTGCTGGGCAGCCGAGAGCAAGCTCCGAAGAGGGTGCATTCAAATGGACCTTTAGGTATGAAAGCGAGGAGCGACAGCAATGATGGTGACACCGTTGCAAAGCTGACTGTGTGCTGAAGATGCCCAGCACATGCTTTCCCTCCTGGCTCTTCGGCTCTGGGAGCAGAAGCCAGACTGTTCGTGCTCTACTCACTGTGCTGCTGGGCAGCCGAGAGCAAGCTCCGTAGAGGGTGCTTTCAAATGGACTTTTAGGTATGAAAGCGAGGAGCGACAGCAATGATGGTGACACCGTTGCAAAGCTGACTGTGTGCTGAAGATGCCCAGCACATGCTTTCCCTCCTGGCTCTTCGGCTCTGAGAGCAGAGGCCAGACGTTCGTGCTCTAATCGCTGTGCTGCTGGGCAGCTCAGAGCAAGCTCCGGAGAGGTTGCATTCAAATGGACTTTTAGGTATGAAAGTGAGGAGCGACAGCAATGATGGTGACACCGTTGCAAAGCTGACTGTGTGCTGAAGATGCCCAGCACATGCTTTCCCTCCTGGCTCTTCGATTGTGGGAGCAGACGGCAACCGTTCGTGCTCTACTCACTGTGCTGCTGGGCAGCCGAGAGCAAGCTCCGAAGAGGGTGCATTCAAATGGACCTTTAGGTATGAAAGCGAGGAGCGACAGCAATGATGGTGACACCGTTGCAAAGCTGACTGTGTGCTGAAGATGCCCAGCACATGCTTTCCCTCCTGGCTCTTCGGCTCTGAGAGCAGAGGCCAGACGTTCGTGCTCTACTGACTGTGCTGCTGGGCAGCCAAGAGCAATGAGCAGAGAAGTTGGATTCAAATGAACTTCTAGGTATGAAAGTGAGGAGCGACAGCAATGATGGAGGCACTGTTGCAAAGCTGACTGTGTGCTGAAGATTCAGAGCACCAGCTTTCCCTCCTGGCTCTTCGATTGTGGGAGCAGACGGCAACTGTTCGTGCTCTACTCACTGTGCTGCTGGGCAGCCGAGAGCAAGCTCCGAAGAGGGTGCATTCAAATGGACCTTTAGGTATGACACCGAGGAGCGACAGCAATGATGGTGACACCGTTGCAAAGCTGACTGTGTGCTGAAGATGCCCAGCACATGCTTTCCCTCCTGGCTCTTCGATCTGGGAGCAGACGGCAACCGTTCGTGCTCTACTCACTGTGCTGCTGGGCAGCCGAGAGCAAGCTCCGAAGAGGGTGCTTTCAAATGGACGTTTAGGTATGAAAGCGAGGAGCGACAGCAATGATGGTGACACCGTTGCAAAGCTGACTGTGTGCTGAAGATGCCCAGCACATGCTTTCCCTCCTGGCTCTTCGGCTCTGGGAGCAGAGGCCAGACGTTCGTGCACTAATCGCTGAGCTACTGGGCAGCTGAGAAGCAGCTTTGGAGGTTGCATTCAAATGTACTTTTAGGTATGAAACCGAGGAGTGACAGCAATAATGGTGACAGCATTGCAAAGCTGACTGTGTGCTGAAGATGCGCAGCACATGCTTTCCCTCCTGGCTCTTCGAATGTGGGAGCAGACAACAACCGTTCGTGCTCTACTCACTGTGCTGCTGGGCAGCCGAGAGGAAGCTCTGAAGAGGGTGCATTCAGATGGACCTTTAGT
>NW_026638130.1:0-3537 GCF_028554395.1 Pezoporus wallicus | reverse complement strand
CCATTGTCCCTCCTATGGGTCTTGACCCCCCCCCCCCCCCCCCCCCCCCCCGCTATGGGGCCCGTGTCGTGACCCCCCTCCCCCACCCGCCCCATAGGGTCCCATTGTCCCTCCTATGGGTCTTGCTCCCCCCCCCCCCCCCCGCTATGGGGCCCATGTGTCTCCGCCCCCCCCATAGGGTCCCATTGTCCCTCCTATGGGGTCTTGCCCCACACCCCCCCCACCCCATAGGGTCCCATTGTCCCTCCTATGGGGTGTCCCCCCCCCATAGGGTCCCATTCTCCCCCCTGTGGGTCTTGCCCCGCCCCCCCCCGCTATGGGGCCCGTGTGCCTCCCCCCCACCCCCCAAGTGTCCATGTGCCCCCCATGTAGGTTCCCCCCCCTCCCCCCCCCAGGGGATCCCCCCCCACATTGGGGTCCCTTCCCCCCCCCCCCCCACATGTGGGTCCCCCCTCCCCCCATAGTGTTGCTGTCTCCCTATAGGATCTTTCCATTCCCCTCCCCCACTGGTCTTTGCCCCTCCCCCCCCCCCCATGGGCCCCATTTCCCCCCCCCCCCCCATGGGTCCCTGCCCCCCACCCCCCCTTGGGGTCCTCCCCACCGCCAGGGGGCGCCCTCGCACCTCGCAGTGCCGCAGCTCCAGGGAGCGCAGGGGGGGGCAGCGCGCGGCCAGAGCCTGGGGGGCGGGGCCAAGAGAGGGGGGCGGGGCCATGGGGGGAGGGAGGCAATGGGGCAGCCCCACAAGTGCTTACAACGCTGCCGTCTATGGGGCAGCCCCACGTATGTGTGGAAGCACACGTGTGGAGCAGGACCCCCTGGCTATGGGGCAGCCCCACAAGTGGTTACAAACAGTGTCTATGGGGCAGCCCCACGTATGTGTGGAACCACACGTGTGGGGCAGGCCCCTGGCTATGGGGCAGCCCCACAAGTGCTTACAACGCCGCCGTCTATGGGGCAGCCCCACGTATGTGTGGAAGCACACGTGTGGGGCAGGACCCCCTGGCTATGGGGCAGCCCCACAAGTGGTTACAAACCCTGTCTATGGGGCAGCCCCACACATGTATGGAACCACACGTGTGGGGCAGGCCTGGCTATGGGGCAGCCCCACAAGTGGTTACAAACCGTGTCTATGGGGCAGCCCCACGTATGTGTGGAACCACACATGTGGGGCAGGCCCCTGGCTATGGGGCAGCCCCACAAGTGCTTACAACGCCGCCGTCTATGGGGCAGCCCCACGTATGTGTGGAAGCACACGTGTGGAGCAGGACCCCCTGGCTATGGGGCAGCCCCACAAGTGGTTACAAACCGTGTCTATGGGGCAGCCCCACAAGTGGTTACAAACCCTGTCTATGGGGCAGCCCCACACATGTATGGAACCACACGTGTGGGGCAGGTCCCCCTGGCTATGGGGCAGCCCCACAAGTGGTTACAAACCCTGTCTATGGGGCAGACCCACACATATATGGACCCCAAGTGTGGAGCAGGTCCCCCTGGCTATGGGGCAGCCCCACAAGTGCTTACAACGCTGCTGTCTATGGGGCAGCCCCACGTATGTGTGGAAGCACACGTGTGGGGCAGGCCCCCTGGCTATGGGGCAGCCCCACAAGTGGTTACAAACCCTGTCTATGGGGCAGCCCCACACATGTATGGAACCACACGTGTGGGGCAGGTCCCCCTGGCTATGGGGCAGCCCCACAAGTGGTTACAAACCCTGTCTATGGGGCAGCCCCACACATGTATGGAACCACACGTGTGGGGCAGGACCCCTGGCTATGGGGCAGCCCCACAAGTGGTTACAAACCGTGTCTATGGGGCAGCCCCACAAGTGCTTACAACGCTGTCGTCT
This sequence comes from Pezoporus wallicus, assembly GCF_028554395.1. Taxonomy (NCBI): domain Eukaryota; kingdom Metazoa; phylum Chordata; class Aves; order Psittaciformes; family Psittacidae; genus Pezoporus; species Pezoporus wallicus. Next base: position 1,691 of record NW_026638130.1, on the reverse strand, counting down.
ATGGGGCAGCCCCACGTATGTGTGGAAGCACACGTGTGGGGCAGGACCCCTGGCTATGGGGCAGCCCCACAAGTGGTTACAAACCCTGTCTATGGGGCAGCCCCACAAGTGCTTACAACGCCGCCGTCTATGGGGCAGCCCCACACATGTATGGAACCACAGGTGTGGGGCAGGACCCCTGGCTATGGGGCAGCCCCACAAGTGCTTACAAACCTTGTCTATGGGGCAGCCCCACAAGTGCTTACAACGCCGCCGTCTATGGGGCAGTCCCACGTATGTGTGGAAGCACACATGTGGGGCACGTCCCCCTGGCTATGGGGCAGCCCCACAAGTGGTTACAAACCCTGTCTATGGGGCAGCCCCACAAGTGGTTACAAACCCTGTCTATGGGGCAGCCCCACGTATGTATGGAACCACACGTGTGGGGCAGGTCCCCCTGGCTATGGGGCAGCCCCACAAGTGGTTACAAACCCTGTCTATGGGGCAGCCCCACAAGTGCATACAACGCCGCCGTCTATGGGGCAGCCCCACGTATGTGTGGAAGCCCACATGTGGGGCAGGCCCCCTGGCTATGGGGCAGCCCCACAAGTGGTTACAAACCCTGTCTATGGGGCAGCCCCACAAGTGGTTACAAACCCTGTCTATGGGGCAGCCCCACGTATGTATGGAACCACACGTGTGGGGCAGGTCCCCCTGGCTATGGGGCAGCCCCACAAGTGGTTACAAACCCTGTCTATGGGGCAGCCCCACAAGTGCTTACAACGCCGCCGTCTATGGGGCAGCCCCACGTATGTGTGGAAGCCCACATGTGGGGCAGGCCCCCTGGCTATGGGGCAGCCCCACAAGTGGTTACAAACCCTGTCTATGGGGCAGCCCCACACATGTATGGAACCACACGTGTGGGGCAGGTCCCCCTGGCTATGGGGCAGCCCCACAAGTGCTTACAAACCTTGTCTATGGGGCAGCCCCACACATGTATGGAACCACACGTGTGGGGCAGGACCCCTGGCTATGGGGCAGCCCCACAAGTGGTTACAAACCGTGTCTATGGGGCAGACCCACACATGTATGGACCCCCACGTACGTGGCAGCCCTGGCTATGGGGCAGCCCCACAAGTGCTTACAACGCCGCCGTCTATGGGGCAGCCCCACTTATGTGTGGAAGCACAGGTGTGGGGCAGGCCCCCTGGCTATGGGGCAGCCCCACAAGTGGTTACAAACCGTGTCTATGGGGCAGCCCCACAAGTGCTTACAACGCTGCCGTCTATGGGGCAGCCCCACGTATGTGTGGAAGCACACGTGTGGGGCAGGACCCCTGGCTATGGGGCAGCCCCACAAGTGGTTACAAACCCTGTCTATGGGGCAGCCCCACAAGTGCTTACAACGCTGCCGTCTATGGGGCAGTCCCACGTATGTGTGGAACCACACGTGTGGGGCAGGTCCCCCTGGCTATGGGGCAGCCCCACAAGTGCTTACAACGCCGCCGTCTATGGGGCAGCCCCACGTATGTGTGGAACCACACGTGTGGGGCAGGTCCCCCTGGCTATGGGGCTGCCCCACAAGTGGTTACAAACCGTGTCTATGGGGCAGCCCCACAAGTGGTTACAAACCCTGTCTATGGGGCAGCCCCACACATGTATGGAACCACACGTGTGGGGCAGGTCCCCCTGGCTATGGGGCAGCCCCACAAG
>NW_026638129.1:0-3479 GCF_028554395.1 Pezoporus wallicus | reverse complement strand
TAGACACAACACGAAACCGGTCAAGCCTCAGCCGTTTATTGGTCACCGGGGCGGAGGGGGGCGGGCACACGCTTCTGTCGCGACATGAGGCACCCGTTGCATGGGCTCTGTCGCGACTCTGCTCATCAGGCACGCGCTGGGCTCCCGCCGGCCAACGGAGGCCTCAAAGCACCACGACCCTTGTCACAACATGAGGTCGCTGTCGCGACATGAGCGCAGCCCCTGCCCCTGTGTCGTGAAGGACCCGGAGCAAAGTGGGGCCCTGTGGGCGTGGAGAGAGGGGCTACTGCAGTAAGGGGCCCCTGTGACAAGGAGCCCCCATCACGATACAGGGTCCCCGTCACGATAGGGAGTCCCTACTGCAATATGGGGTCACTGCTGCCCCCTATCATGATATGGGGTCCCTGTCATGATAGGGAGTCCTTACTGCAATATGGGGTCACTGCTGCCCCCTATCAGGGTTGCCCCAAAGCAACATGAGAGGTCCAGAGAGGGAAAGGAGCTACTGCAGTAAGGGGTCCCTGTCGTGATAAGGGGGAGTCCATCACACTATGGGGTCCCTGTCACGACAAGGGGGGGGGTCCATCACACTATACGATCCCTATCGTGATAAGGGAGAGTCCATCACACTATGGGGTACCTGTCATGATAAGGGGGAGCCCATCACACTATGGGGTCCCTGTCGTGATAAGGGGGAGCCCATCACACTGTGGGGTCCCTGTCGTGATAAGGGGGAGCCCATCACATTGTGGGGTCCCTGCCGTGATAAGGGGGAGCCCATCACATTATGGGGTCCCTGTCGTGATAAGGGGAGCCCATCACATTATGGGGTCCCTGTCGTGATAAGGGGGAGCCCATCACATTATGGGGTCCCTGTCATCATAAGGGGGCATCCATCACACTGTGGGGTTAGTCACAATAAGGGGGGGGTCCCTCACACTATGGTGCCCTGTCGTGATAAGGGGGGGGGGTGTCACCCCATCCATGTATCACAGCTGCCCCAAACTGAGGGCCTAGAGAAATGGGGGGGGCTCCTACAGTAAGGGGGCTCCTGTCGTGCCATGGGGCTCCTGTCGCGCCATGGGGGGCTCCTGTTGCGCCATGGGGCTCTTCTTGTGCCATGGAGTTCCTGTCGCGCCATGGGGGGCTCCTGGCGTGCCATGGGGGGCTCCTGTCGCGCCATGGGGCTCTTGTGCCATGGGGCTCCTGTTGCGCCATGGGGCTCTTCTTGTGCCATGGGGTTCCTGTCGCGCCATGGGGGGCTCCTGTCGCGCCATGGGGCTCTTCTTGTGCCATGGGCTTCCTGTCGTGCTATGGGGCTCCTGTCGCGCCATGGGGCTCTTCTTGTGCCATGGGGAGCTCCTGTTGCGCCATGGAGCTCTTCTTGTGCCATGGGGTTCCTGTTGCGCCATGGGGGGCTCCTGTCGCACCATGGGGCTCTTGTTGTGCCATGGGGCTCCTGTTGCGCCATGGGGGGCTCCTGTTGCGCCATGGGGAGCTCCTGTCGCGCCATGGGGCTCTTGTTGTGCCATGGGGCTCCTGTCGCGCCATGGGGAGCTCCTGTCGCGCCATGGGGAGCTCCTGTCGCACCATGGGGCTCTTGTTGTGCCATGGGGAGCTCCTGTCGCACCATGGGGCTCTTGTTGTGCCATGGGGAGCTCCTGTCGCACCATGGGGCTCTTGTTGTGCCATGGGGTTCCTGTTGCGCCATGGGGGGCTCCTGTCGCACCATGGGGCTCTTGTTGTGCCATGGGGTTCCTGTTGCGCCATGGGGGGCTCCTGTCGCGCCATGGGGAGCTCCTGTCGCGCCATGGGGCTCTTGTTGTGCCATGGGGTTCCTGTTGCGCCATGGGGAGCTCCTGTCGCGCCATGGGGCTCCTGTCGTGCTATGGGGTTCCTGTCACACCACGGGGCTCCTGTCGTGCCAAGCAGCGGGTGCCGCAGGGGGTCGAACCCTGCCCCGGGCGCAGCTCCGGGGGTGCCACCACCGGCGCCTTTTGCTTTTTTTTTTGGGGTCACTTTGGGGCTTTTTGGGGGGGCGGAGGCGAAAAAGCAAAACCTGAGACAACGCTGGGGGGGTTCTCTCAGGAAAAGAAAAAACCTCCGGGGGGGGAGGGGCGGGGGCGGGGCAGCCCCTCCCCCACAGGGGGGTGCTGGGTGGGGGGACCCCAAAACACCCCAAAAATGTGCGATTTTGGGGACAAAACCCTACAATCAATGCAACAGCCCCCCAGGGGAACGGCGCCAAAACCGGGGGGGGTTAAAAGAGCTTTTAACTGGAAAAAGGAGGATTTGGGAGGAAAATGGGGTGAGAAACGGGGATTTTGGGTCAGGATCACGGTCCCCTGGTGCAAAATGGGATCAGAAAGTGGGGGGTTGGGTCAGAATCGTGTTCCCCTCGGTCCCAAAACGGGGTTAGAAATGGGATTTTGGGTCAAGGTCACGCGCCCCCATCGCAAAACAGGCACGGGAAAGGGGGGGGGGGGCAGGGCAGGGGTCCCTTCCCCAGGCACAAAATGGGCTCAGAAAGAGGAATTTTGGGTCAGGTGCAAAAAAGGCTCCTTTAGGGAGAGGTTGGGGTCGCGCTCCCATCGCAGAAATGGGCTCAGAAAGCAGGATTTTGGGTCAGAGCTGTGCTCCCTTGGCCACAGCAGGCTCAGAACAAGGTGGGGGGGGGGTGGGGGGGGGGGGGGGGGGGGGGGGGGGGGGGGGGGGGGGGGGGGGGGGGGGGGTCCCCAGGTACTTACTCACTCGCTCACCTCCTGCCTGGTGTTTTGGGGGCATTTTCTAGTTTTTAGCCATTTTGGGGAGCCAATTGTCCATTTTGGGGCCAATCGAGGCTGTTTTGACACAAACACTGCTGGGGGGGGGGGGGGGGGAACAACAGGAACAACACCGGGACCAAGCAGAGCCTCTGAGCTCCTCCCTACCCAAAACCTCTGCGGCTCCTCCTCAACTCCTAGCGCTTTTGAGGGAAAAAACTGGGAAAATGGTTAAAAAGAGCCTCCCCCCTCCCCTTTCCAAGCAACACGCAGCGGGTTTTCGGGGGGAAAAAGCCACATTTTAGTTCAATCTCCCTCCAATAGGGCCCTTTGGGGGGGGGGGGGGTGTGTGTTTGTTGTTAAATCTGTGGCTTTTGGGGAGGGGGGAATTGGAATTTGGGGGGAAAAAGCAGCAATTCCCATCGCGTCCCAATGCGGAATGGCTCATTTTTAGGGGGGGAAGCAGCAAAAATACCCTTTTTCTGGTGCTATTTTTTCTGCCTACGTGCTCCTGAAGACCCTTTTAGGGGCTTTTTTGCCCCAGTGTGGCTGTTGGCAGCTGTGAATCCTCAACAATGGAATGGGGGGGGCTCTGGAAAAAACACCCACAAGACACAACCCCCACCCCCAGCCCCGTTTTGGGGGTTAAAGCAGCAAAACCCGCTCCAGTTTTACCCATTTCAGCCCAAATCCCATCGTTTCTCCGTGCTGGAATGG
>NW_026638128.1:0-3432 GCF_028554395.1 Pezoporus wallicus | reverse complement strand
CTGTTGCTCCTCGCTTTCATACCTAAAGGTCCATTTGAATGCACCCTCTTCGGAGCTTGCTCTCGGCTGCTAAGCTGCACAGTGAGTAGAGCATGAACAGTTGCCGTCTGCTCCCACAATCGAAGAGCCAGGAGGGAAAGCTGGTGAAAGCTTAGGGTTAGGGTTAGGGTTAGGGTTAGGGTTAGGGTTAGGGGTTAGGGTTAGGGTTTGGGTTAGGGTTATGGGTTAGGGTTAGGTTTTGGGGTTTGGGTTTGGGTTTGGGTTAGGGTTTGGGTTTTGGGTTAGGGTTAGGGTTAGGTTAGGTTTAGGGTTAGGGTTAGGGTTAGGGGTTAGGGTTAGGGTTAGGGTTAGGGTTAGGGTTAGGGTTAGGGTTGCCGTCTGCTCCCACAGTCGAAGAGCCAGGAGGGAAAGCATGTGCGGGGCATCTTCAGCACACAGTCAGCTTTGCAATGCTGTCACCATCATTCCTATCGCTCCTCGGTGTCATTCCTAAAGGTCCATTTGAATGCACCCTCTTCGGAGCTTGCTCTCAGCTGCCCAGCAGCACAGTGAGTAGAGCACGAACGTTTGCCGTCTGCTAGCACAGTGGAGGAGCCAGGAGGGAAAGCATGTTCTGGGCATCTTCAGCACACAGTCAGCTTTGCAACGGTGTCACCATCATTGCTGTCGCTCCTCGCTTTCATACCTAAAGGTCCATTTGAATGCACCCTCTTCGGAGCTTGCTCTAGGCTGCCCAGCTGCACAGTGAGTAGAGCACGAACACTTGCCGTCTGCTCCCACAATCGAAGAGCCAGGAGGGAAAATAGGTGAAAGCTCAGGGTTAGGGTTAGGGTTAGGGTTAGGGTTAAGGTTAGGGTTAGGGGTTAGGGTTAGGGTTAGGGTTAGGGTTAGGGGTTAGGGTTAGGGTTAGGTTTAGGGTTAGTGTTAGGGTTAGGGAGCTTGCTGCTCCCACAGTTAGGCTTAGCCCAGCAGCACAGGGAGGGTTAGGGGAGGGGGTTAGGGTTAGGGTTAGGGTTAGGAAGAGCCAGGGGGAAAGCAGGGCTGGGCATTTCAGCACACAGTCAGCTTTGCAAGGGTTATTGCTGTAGGGTTAGGGTTAGGGTTAGGGGTTCGGGTTAGGGTTTAGGGTTAGGGTTAGGGTTAGGGTAAGGGTTAGGGGTTAGGGTTAGGGTTAGGGTTATGGTTAGGTTTAGGGTTAGGTTTGGGTTAGGGTTAGGGTTAGGGTTAGGGTTAGGGTTAGGGTTAGGGTAGGGGTTAGGGTTAGGGTTAGGGTTAGGGTTAGGGGTAGGGTTATGGTTAGGTTTAGGGTTAGGGTTAGGGGTAGGGTTAGGGTAAGTGTTAGGGATAGGGTCAGTGTTAGGGTTAGGGTTAGGGTTAGGGTTAGGGTTAGGGTTAGGGTTAGGGTTAGGGTTAGGGTTAGGGTTAGGGTTAGGGTTAGGGTTAGGGTTAGGGTTAGGGTTGCCGTCTGCTCCCACAGTCGAAGAGCCAGGAGGGAAAGCATGTGCGGGGCATCTTCAGCACACAGTCAGCTTTGCAATGCTGTCACCATTATTGCTGTCACTCCTCGGTTTCATACCTAAAAGTACATTTGAATGCAACCTCTCCAAAGCTGCTTCTCAGCTGCCCAGTAGCACAGCGATTAGTGCACGAACTTCTGGCTTCTGCTCCCAGATCCGAAGAGCCAGGAGGGAAAGCATGTGCTGGGCATCTTCAGCACACAGTCAGCTTTGCAACGGTGTCACCATCATTGCTGTCGCTCCTCGCTTTCATACCTAAAGGTCCATTTGAATGCACCCTCTTCGGAGCTTGCTCTCGGCTGCCCAGCAGCACAGTGAGTAGAGCACGAACGGTTGCCGTCTGCTCCCACAGTCGAAGAGCCAGGAGGGAAAGCATGTGCTGGGCATCTTCAGCACACAGTCAGCTTTGCAACAGTGCCTCCATCATTGCTGACGCTTTTCGCTTTCATACCTAGAAGTTCATTTGAATGCACCTTCTCCGCTCTTGCTCTTGGCTGCCCAGCGGCACAGTCAGTAGAGCACGAACGTCTGGCCTCTGCTCCCAGAGCCGAAGAGCCAGGAGGGAAAGCATGTGCTGGGCATCTTCAGCACACAGTCAGCTTTGCAACGGTGTCACCATCATTGCTGTCGCTCCTCGCTTTCATACCTAAAGGTCCATTTGAATGCACCCTCTTCGGAGCTTGCTCTCGGCTGCCCAGCAGCACAGTGAGTAGAGCACGAACGGTTGCCGTCTGCTCCCACAGTCGAAGAGCCAGGAGGGAAAGCATGTGCTGGGCATCTTCAGCACACAGTCAGCTTTGCAACGGTGTCACCATCATTGCTGTCGCTCCTCGTTTCATACCTAAAGGTCCATTTGAATGCAACCTCTCTGAGCTTGCTCTCGGCTGCCCAGCAGCACAGTGAGTAGAGCACGAACGTCTGCCGTCTGCTCCCAGAGTCGAAGAGCCAGGAGGGAAAGCATGTGCTGGGCATCTTCAGCACACAGTCAGCTTTGCAACGGTGTCACCATCATTGCTGTCGCTCCTCGTTTCATACCTAAAGGTCCATTTGAATGCACCCTCTTCGGAGCTTGCTCTCGGCTGCCCAGCAGCACAGTGAGTAGAGCACGAACGTTGCCTCTGCTCCCACAGCCGAAGAGCCAGGAGGGAAAGCATGTGCTGGGCATCTTCAGCACACAGTCAGCTTTGCAACGGTGTCACCATCATTGCTGTCGCTCCTCACTTTCATACCTAAAAGTCCATTTGAATGCAACCTCTCGGAGCTTGCTCTCGAGCTGCCCAGCAGCACAGTGATTAGAGCACGAACGTCTGGCCTCTGCTCCCAGAGCCGAAGAGCCAGGAGGGAAAGCATGTGCTGGGCATCTTCAGCACACAGTCAGCTTTGCAACGGTGTCACCACTATTGCTGTCGCTCCTGTCGCTCCGCTTTCATACCTAAAGGTCCATTTGAATGCACCCTCTTCGGAGCTTGCTCTCGGCTGCCCAGCAGCACAGTGAGTAGAGCACGAACGGTTGCCGTCTGCTCCCACAGTCGAAGAGCCAGGAGGGAAAGCATGTGCTGGGCATCTTCAGCACACAGTTAGCTTTGCAACGGTGTCACCATCATTGCTGTCGCTCCTCGCTTTCATACCTAAAAGTCCACTCGAATGCAACCTCTACGGAGCTTGCTCTGAGCTGCCAAGTAGCACAGCGATTAGAGCACGAACGTCTGGCCTCTGCTCCCAGAGCCGAAGAGCCAGGAGGGAAAGCATGTGCTGGGCATCTTCAGCACACAGTCAGCTTTGCAACGGTGTCACCATCATTGCTGTCGCTCCTCGCTTTCATACTTAAAAGTCCATTTGAGTGCAACCTCTCCGAAGCTTGTTCTCGGCTGCCCAGGGGCAGAACGATTAGTGCACAGACGTCTGGCTTCTGCTC
>NW_026638127.1:0-349 GCF_028554395.1 Pezoporus wallicus | reverse complement strand
GTTACTTTCAAATATGTTTTAAGCCACTTTTGGCCATTACTAACCCTTTTTTTATTTCCATTTTCTAAGTCGTTTTAAGCATTTTTTCGTTTCTTTTCCTAACCCAAATTTCTCAATTTCTAACCATTTTTAAGTTATTTTTCCCCTTTCCTAACCCATTTTTGTCAAGTTCTAACCCCTTTTAATCCATTTTTGGCAGTTTCTATCCTATTTTTGCCACGTTTCAACCCCTTGTAAGCTTTTATTTTTGTTTCTTGCTAATTTTTGCCCAATTCTTTCCTGGTTTCATAGTTTTTCCCTCATTTCTAACCCATTTTGCCCCATTTCTATCAAATTTAAACCGCTTTTT
>NW_026638126.1:0-349 GCF_028554395.1 Pezoporus wallicus | reverse complement strand
TGAGGCTCTGACCTTGTGTCCTATAGAAGAAGCAGGACAAGGTGGTTTTGGGTTGGTTTTGGGGTTTTGGAGCTGGTTTTGGGGTTTTTGGAGTGTTTTTGTCCTGTTTTGGGTCTGTTTCAGGGCTCTGACCCTGTATCCCACAGGAGAAGCAGGACAAGGTGGTTTTGTCCTATTTTTGTTATGTTTTGTGTCTTTTTTGGGACTCTGACCCTGTGTTCCATAGGAGAAGCAGGACAAGTTGGTTTTGAGTTGGTTTGGGGGTTTTGGAGCTCATTTTGGGGTGATTTGGGTTGTACTTGTCCTGTTTTGGGTCTGTTTCAGGCCTCTGACCATGTATCCCACAGGA
>NW_026638125.1:0-3477 GCF_028554395.1 Pezoporus wallicus | reverse complement strand
CCTGCTGGTCCTTCTGCCGTGGGAGCAGATGCCACTGTTCATTCTGTGCTGACTGTGTTGCTGCGCAGCAGAGAGCAGGCTCTGGACTGATTCCATTCAAATGCTTTTCCTGTATGAATGTGAGCAGTGAAAGCAACGATGGAGGCACCAATGTAAAGGTGATTGTGTGCTGAACAGGTCCAGCACCAGCTTTCAATCCTGGCTCTTCTGCTGTGGGAGCAGAGGCCAAACGTTCGTGCTGTACTCACTGTGCTGCTGGGCAGCTGAGAGACACCACCTGAGAATTTGGATTCAAATGGACTTTTAGGTATGAAACCGAGGAGAGACTGCAATGATGGTGACACCGTTGCAAAGCTGCTTGTGTGCTGAAGAGGCCCAGCACTAGCTTTCCCTGCTGGTCCTTCTGCCGTGGGAGCAGATGCCACTGTTCATTCTGTGCTGACTGTGTTGCTGCGCAGCAGAGAGCAGGCTCTGGACTGATTCCATTCAAATGCTTTTCCTGTATGAAAGTGAGCAGTGAAAGCAACGATGGAGGCACCAATGTAAAGGTGATTGTGTGCTGAACAGGTCCAGCACCAGCTTTCAGAGCACTAGCTTTCCCTGCTGATCCTTCTGCCGTGGGAGCAGATGCCACTGTTCATTCTGTGCTGACTGTGTTGCTGCCAGCAGAGAGCAGGCTCTGGACTGATTCCATTCAAATGCTTTTCCTGTATGAATGTGAGCAGTGAAAGCAACGATGGAGGCACCAATGTAAAGGTGATTGTGTGCTGAACAGGTCCAGCACCAGCTTTCAATCCTGGCTCTTCTGCTGTGGGAGCAGAGGCCAAACGTTCGTGCTGTACTCACTGTGCTGCTGGGCAGCTGAGAGAGACCACCTGAGAATTTGGATTCAAATGGACTTTTAGGTATGAAACCGAGGAGAGACTGCAATGATGGTGACACCGTTGCAAAGCTGCTTGTGTGCTGAAGAGGCCCAGCACTAGCTTTCCCTGCTGGTCCTTCTGCTGTGGGAGCAGATGCCACTGTTCATTCTGTGCTGACTGTGTTGCTGCGCAGCAGAGAGCAGGCTCTGGACTGATTCCATTCAAATGCTTTTCCTGTATGAAAGTGAGCAGTGAAAGCAACGATGGAGGCACCAATGTAAAGGTGATTGTGTGCTGAACAGGTCCAGCACCAGCTTTCAATCCTGGCTCTTCTGCTGTGGGAGCAGAGGCCAAACGTTCGTGCTGTACTCAGAAGTGAGCAGTGAAATCAGCGATGGAAGCACCAATGTAAAGGGGATTGTGTGCTGAACAGGTCCAGCACCAGCTTTCAATCCTGGCTCTTCTGCTGTGGGTGCAGAAGCCAAACGTTCATGCTGTACTCACTGTGCTGCTGGGCAGTTGAGAGAGACCACCAGAGAATTTGGATTCAAATGGACTTTTAGGTATGAAACCGAGGAGAGACTGCAATGATGGTGACACCGTTGCAAAGCTGACTGTGTGCTGGAGAGGCAGAGCACTAGCTTTCCCTGCTGGTCCTTCTGCTGTGGGAGCAGATGCCACTGTTCATTCTGTGCTGACTGTGTTGCTGCCAGCAGAGAGCAGGCTCTGGACTGATTCCATTCAAATGCTTTTCCTGTATGAAAGTGAGCAGTGAAAGCAACGATGGAGGCACCAATGTAAAGGTGATTGTGTGCTGAACAGGTCCAGCACCAGCTTTCAATCCTGGCTCTTCTGCTGTGGGAGCAGAGGCCAAACGTTCGTGCTGTACTCACTGTGCTGCTGGGCAGCTGAGAGACACCACCTGAGAATTTGGATTCAAATGGACTTTTAGGTATGAAACCGAGGAGAGACTGCAATGATGGTGACACCGTTGCAAAGCTGACTGTGTGCTGGAGAGGCAGAGTACTAGCTTTCCCTGCTGGTCCTTCTGCTGTGGGAGCAGATGCCACTGTTCATTCTGTGCTCACTGTGTTGCTGCCAGCAGAGAGCAGGCTCTGGACTGATTCCATTCAAATGCTTTTCCTGTATGAAAGTGAGCAGTGAAATCAGCGATGGAGGCACCAATGTAAAGGTGATTGTGTGCTGAACAGGTCCAGCACCAGCTTTCAATCCTGGCTCTTCTGCTGTGGGAGCAGAGGCCAAACGTTCGTGCTGTACTCACTGTGCTGCTGGGCAGCTGAGAGACACCACCTGAGAATTTGGATTCAAATGGACTTTTAGGTATGAAACCGAGGAGAGACTGCAATGATGGTGACACCGTTGCAAAGCTGCTTGTGTGCTGAAGAGGCCCAGCACTAGCTTTCCCTGCTGGTCCTTCTGCTGTGGGAGCAGATGCCACTGTTCATTCTGTGCTGACTGTGTTGCTGCGCAGCAGAGAGCAGGCTCTGGACTGATTCCATTCAAATGCTTTTCCTGTATGAAAGTGAGCAGTGAAAGCAACGATGGAGGCACCAATGTAAAGGTGATTGTGTGCTGAACAGGTCCAGCACCATCTGTCAATCCTGGCTCTTCTGCTGTGGGAGCAGAGGCCAAAAGTTCGTGCTGTACTCACTGTGCTGCTGGGCAGCTGAGAGACACCACCTGAGAATTTGGATTCAAATGGACTTTTAGGTATGAAACCGAGGAGAGACTGCAATGATGGTGACACCGTTGCAAAGCTGACTGTGTGCTGGAGAGTCAGAGCACTAGCTTTCCCTGCTGATCCTTCTGCCGTGGGAGCAGATGCCACTGTTCATTCTGTGCTGACTGTGTTGCTGCCAGCAGAGAGCAGGCTCTGGACTGATTCCATTCAAATGCTTTTCCTGTATGAAAGTGAGCAGTGAAAGCAACGATGGAGGCACCAATGTAAAGGTGATTGTGTGCTGAACAGGTCCAGCACCAGCTTTCAATCCTGGCTCTTCTGCTGTGGGAGCAGAGGCCAAACGTTCGTGCTGTACTCACTGTGCTGCTGGGCAGCTGAGAGAGACCACCTGAGAATTTGGATTCAAATGGACTTTAGGTATGAAACCGAGGAGAGACTGCAATGATGGTGACACCGTTGCAAAGCTGCTTGTGTGCTGAAGAGGCCCAGCACTAGCTTTCCCTGCTGGTCCTTCTGCTGTGGGAGCAGATGCCACTGTTCATTCTGTGCTGACTGTGTTGCTGCGCAGCAGAGAGCAGGCTCTGGACTGATTCCATTCAAATGCTTTTCCTGTATGAAAGTGAGCAGTGAAAGCAACGATGGAGGCACCAATGTAAAGGTGATTGTGTGCTGAACAGGTCCAGCACCAGCTTTCAATCCTGGCTCTTCTGCTGTGGGAGCAGAGGCCAAACGTTCGTGCTGTACTCACTGTGCTGCTGGGCAGCTGAGAGACACCACCTGAGAATTTGGATTCAAATGGACTTTTAGGTATGAAACCGAGGAGAGACTGCAATGATGGTGACACCGTTGCAAAGCTGACTGTGTGCTGGAGAGTCAGAGCACTAGCTTTCCCTGCTGATCCTTCTGCCGTGG